>NC_090241.1:19175640-19178140 GCF_024489055.1 Chanodichthys erythropterus | reverse complement strand
TGTAAGAACCACGTTGCTTGGAGATGCTGGGGATTGAACCCAGGACCTCATACATGCGAAGCATGCGCTCTACCACTGAGCTACATCCCCTGACGTTGAAACCTTTTTCCTGTTTTCCTTTTTCCCCTTTCAAGATGTAAAGGTGTTAAAGGCCAAAGTTGCAATTCATGCACCAAATTGGTTAGAAATATGTATGTGGTTGAAGCCTTTTACTTAAAGGCCAACATTGCTTGGAGATGCTGGGGATTGAACCCAGGACCTCATACATGCAAAGCATGCGCTCTACCACTGAGCTACATCCCCTGACGTTGATGCATTTTTCCTGTTGTGTATATATATATGCATGTCAAGATGTAAAGGTGTTAAAGGACAACGTTGCAATTCATGCACCAAATTGGTTAGAAATATGTATGTGGTTGAAGCCTTTTACTTTAAGCCCAACATTGCTTGGAGATGCTGGGGATTGAACCCAGGACCTCATACATGCAAAGCATGCGCTCTACCACTGAGCTACATCCCCTGACGTTGAAACCTTTTTCCTGTTTTCCTTTTTCCCCTTTCAAGATGTAAAGGTGTTAAAGGCCAAAGTTGCAATTCATGCACCAAATTGGTTAAAAATGTCTATTTTGTTCAAGCCTTTTACTTTAAAGCCCAACATTGCGTGGAGACGGTGGAGATTGAACACAGGCCTTCATACATGCAAAGCAGGTGCTCTTCCACTGAGCTACATCCCCAGACACTGAAACCTTTTTCCTGTTTTGTAGATACATGTGCCTTTCAAGATGTAAAGGTGTTAAAGGACAACGTTGCAATTCATGCACTAAATTGGTTTGAAATATGTATGTGGTTGAAGCCTTTTACTTAAAGCCCAACATTGCTTGGAAATGCTGGGGATTGAACTCCGGACCTCATACATGCAAAGCATGCGCTCTACCACTGAGCTACATCCCCTGACATTGAAACCTTTTTCCTGTTTTCTTTTTTCCCCGTTCAAGATGTAAAGGTATTAAAACAAAAAAGTTGCCATTGATGCACCAAATTGGTTACAAATATATATGTTCTTGAAGCCTTTTACTTAAGGGCCAACATTGCTTGGAGATGCTGGGGATTGAAACCAGGACGTCATACATGCAAAGCATGCGCTCTACCACTGAGCTACATCCCCTGTCGTCTATGCATTTTTCCTGTTGTGTATATATATATGCATGTCAAGATGTAAAGGTGTTAAAGGACAACGTTGCAATTCATGCACCAAATTGGTTAGAAATATGTATGTGGTTGAAGCATTTTACTTAAAGCCCAACATTGCTTGGAGATGCTGGGGATTGAACCCAGGACCTCATACATGCAAAGCATGCGCTCTACCACTGAGCTACATCCCCTGACGTCTATGCATTTTTCCTGTTGTGTATATATATATGCATGTCAAGATGTAAAGGTGTTAAAGGACAACGTTGCAATTCATGCACCAAATTGGTTAGAAATATGTATGCGGTTGAAGCCTTTTACTTAAAGCCCAACATTGCTTGGAGATGCTGGGGATTGAACCCAGGACCTCATACATGCAAAGCATGCGCTCTACCACTGAGCTACATCCCCTGATGTTGATGCATTTTTCCTGTTGTGTTCTTCCATGTGCCTTTTCTTAGATTTATATAATTGACAAAGTCAGAAATTGGAATACTTGTACATAAGGTTCAGTGGTTTTGGAAACAGGAAAAAAGCTTACTTGTAAGAACCACGTTGCTTGGAGATGCTTGGGATTGAACCCAGGACCTCATACATGCGAAGCATTTGCTCTACCACTGAGCTACATCCCCTGACGTTGAAACCTTTTTCCTGTTTTCCTTTTTCCCCTTTCAAGATGTAAAGGTGTTAAAGGCCAAAGTTGCAATTCATGCACCAAATTGGTTAAAAATGTCTATTTTGTTCAAGCCTTTTACTTTAAAGCCCAACATTGCGTGGAGACGGTGGAGATTGAACACAGGCCTTCATACATGCAAAGCAGGTTCTCTTCCACTGAGCTACATCCCCAGACACTGAAACCTTTTTCCTGTTTTGTAGATACATGTGCCTTTCAAGATGTAAAGGTGTTAAAGGAGACGTTGCAATTCATGCAGCAAATTGGTTAGAAATATGCATGTGGTTGAAGCCTTTTACTCAAAGCCCAACATTGCTTGGAGATGCTGGGGATTGAACCCAGGACCTCATACATGCGAAGCATGCGCTCTACCACTGAGCTACATCCCCTGATGTTGATGCATTTTTCCTGTTGTGTTCTTCCATGTGCCTTTTCTTAGATTTATATAATTGACAAAGTCAGAAATTGGAATACTTGTACATAAGGTTCAGTGGTTTTGGAAACAGGAAAAAAGCTTAATTGTAAGAACCACGTTGCTTGGAGATGCTGGGGATTGAACCCAGGACCTCATACATGCGAAGCATGCGCTCTACCACTGAGCTACATCCCCTGACGTTGAAACCTTTTTCCTGTTTTCCT